>NC_090812.1:124028165-124030665 GCF_000390325.3 Nicotiana tomentosiformis | reverse complement strand
TGTGCGCAATACAAAGTTCATGATGCAGAACTCATTTGGTTCATCCTATTGGTGTGACCCATCCGAAATAAGTATCTTCCAAATAAATGTGAGAATTCCAACGAATCCCTAATTGTCTTTTTTTGTTAGCCTATCGATAATTTCCTAAATTAGACCTGCTTAATCTATAACAGAACGTGCAATCCTTGAATATCTGAAATTATCTAAGTGGAAATAGCTTTCTTATCATTCAATGAGCATCTTGTATTTCATAAAGAAGTTTAACAGATAAATGCAGCAACAGTATAAATAAATACAACCTCACAGCAGTACCACACTATCACTCATCACTCGCACTCAATACTCAATACTCAAAACACTCAACACTCTGCGCTCACTGGGGGTGTGTACAGACTCCGGAGGGACTCTCATAGCCCAAACGCTAAGCACGAACAACTCACGTGCCATCATATCAATACCTGAATCCGCACGGTCAACTCACGTGCTACGCGGACAACTCACGCGCTATGGTATCAATACCTGGACCCGCATGGTCAACTCACGTGCTACGCGGACAACTCACGTGCTATGGTATTAATATCCTCACAACAGGCCCTCTGCCTCACTCAATCAATATCAATACATGGATCTGCACGGTCAACTCACGTGCTACGCGGACAACTCACGCGCTATGGTATCACTACCTGGACCCGCACGGTCAACTCACGTGCTACGCGGACAACTCACGCGCTATGGTATTAATATCCTTACAACCAGGCTCTCAGCCTCACTCAATCATGTACCTCACTAGCCTCATCATCACCAACAAATAAGGGAACACATCCCGCATCAAGTACCACCACATTATAGCAAATAATAGAGACTAAGGTAACATGTACAATATTTTCCTTGACTTAGTACCAATAATGTGAGCATGAATAAAGCCTAAGCATGATCTCTAACATGAAGGCAAACAAGTTCAACAACAAATAAATACATAACCACAGATAATAGCCATTAGGCCTCACAACCTCACGGGACGGACCAAGTCTCAATCTCTCGCGGTGCACACTTACACGCTCGTCACCTAGCGTGGATATCACTTCCAAACAATCACGTGATGTCAAATCTCCAGGTTTATATCCTCAAAGCCAGAGTTAAAACTATTACTTCCCTAAACAACGTAAAATCCTACTCCGGGATGCCCTCGTCTCTGGACTCAGTCTCTAAAAGCTCCAAATCTATTCACAATTAATTCAATATACTCAACACGAATCGTAGGAATTAATTCCATATGAATTTACTAATTTTCCGGATAAAAATTCGAAATTCACTTTAAAATTTGACAGTGGGGCCCACATCTCAAATCTCGGAAAAACTTACGAAATCCGAACACCCATTCCGAGACGAGTCCAACCATACAAAAATTATCAAATTCTGACATCGGATTGACCTTCAAATCTTCATTTTACATTTTTGGAAGATTTTGTAAAAATCTGATTTTACTTCCATAAATTCACGGATTCATGATATAAATGAGCATGGAATTATGAAATATAATCAATATAGGATAAGGAACACTTACCCCAATGTTTACCCGTGAAAATCGCCCAAAAATCGTCCAAACCGAGCTCCTCAACTCTGTTTTTGTCAAAAATAGTCAAAAAACCCGTTTATAGAGCCTCTGGTATTTTTGAGCGTCACAGGTAGCGTGGGGCGCTGCCTGTGGCGCAGTTTCCAGTACCCAAAAATTCCAGCGCCAGTGCTAGCGCCCCACGCTACCCTGGGCGCTCGCAGCGACGGGAAATCTCCTCCGATACAGAAATGGGCATAACTCTCTCATACGATGTCCGAATTCGACGATTCTTTTTGCTATGGCTCCAAAATTTCAATACGGATCTATTGAAATCATAAAAATTCAAATCCGAATTTGTTTACTCATAAGTCAACTTCCGGTTGACTTTTTCTAACTTAGCTTTCTAACTAAGAGACTAAGTGTTCATTTCACTTCGAGTTTCTTCCGGACCCGAACCAACTAACCCAACAAGTCATAAATCAATTGCAAGACATAAATTGAGCAGTAAATGTAGGAACGAGGTTATAATATTCAAAACGACTGGCCGAGTCGTTACAATATCATTTGAAAATGAGTAGTTCAGATAGAATTGAACTTTTGATCGATCCGGGTACTTGGGATCCTATGGATGAAGACATGGTCTCTCTGGATCCCATTGAATTTCATTCGGAGGAGGAGCCTTATAAAGATCGTATTGATTCTTATCAAAGAAAGACAGGATTAACCGAGGCTGTTCAAACAGGCATAGGCCAACTAAACGGCATTCCCGTAGCAATTGGGGTTATGGATTTTCAGTTTATGGGGGGTAGTATGGGATCCGTAGTCGGAGAGAAAATCACCCGTTTGATTGAACGCGCTGCCAATCAAATTTTACCTCTTATTATAGTGTGTGCTTCTGGGGGGGCGCGCATGCAGGAAGGAAGTTTGAGCTTGATGCAAATGGCT
>NC_090812.1:123993165-124018165 GCF_000390325.3 Nicotiana tomentosiformis | reverse complement strand
CTTTATGATTTCGTTCGAAATCATATAAAGACAATTCCTATTTGATATAGCTATTTGTGCAAGTATTTTACGGTTAAGAAGCAACTGTCTCTTGTACAGATCGTGTATTAATCTACTATAACTATAGGATACTCCCCTTTCGCGAATTACTGCGTTTATCCGAGTGATCCACAAACGACGAAAATCTCTCTTTTTCCTATCCCTATCCCGATTATGCTTTTTCCTTGATTTTCTGACTCTGATTGACTCGTATCTAGTCATAATTAATTCGATACAGTCAACAAAAATTATAGTAATCAATTTCATAAGAAAATATTACATTTTTATTAAAATCCGAAATTAGCTCAAACTTTGCCCGGGGGGCCCACATCTCGGAATCCGGCGAACTTATAAAATCCGATAACCCATTCAATTACGAGTCCACCCATACCAATTTTACCAAAATCCGATAACAACTCGACCTCCAAATCTTAAATTTTTATTTTTGGAAGATTTTGCAAAAATCTTGATTTTTCTTCCATAAATTCACGGATTCATGATGTAAATGAGTATGGAATCATAAAATATAATCAATATAGGATAAGGAACACTTACCCCAATGTTTTCCCGTGAAAATCGCCAAAGAACCGTGCTCCAAAAATCCAAAACAAAATGAATGAAATGAGCATTTTTGGTCCTTAAGTTTCTGTCAATCCGTCACTAAAAGTCCATTTTTTCGTCACTAAAAGTCTACCAGAAATAGCTCTACCAGTCTTATTTCAATTGATAATAACTTTATGTACAAATCTAAATGATAAATAGTTTAACTTTCTGGAAACTAGAATCCACCGACTACAACTTTCGTGTTTTGCAATTATTCTGATTCCTTATGCACTGCGAGATATAAGCTCTCAAAGTCGGCTGCATGCATCGGAATTTCTGGCGGAACTCCATTCATTATTAAAAAAAAAACTCTATCATATCCCTCTATTGTGTATGAAGTTTATGGTTTACGTTGGTGTAAATACAATCACCTGAATTTAAGATGATAAGAAATTCTCCATTGGTAACAAATGGTTATCCATTAAGCGGAGGAAATCTTATTTAAAAAGCATAAAACATAAAGATTAGGCAGGCTCCCACTCTGGCAAGAACGGACTAAGAGGGTCAGCTACCCAGCAAACTTTCATAATTAAATACCGTTACTGTATAGGTAGATCTGATTGTGAAAGACCTATTACTGGATAATTCATGGGTAGAGCCAAAGAGTGTGAACTATACAAGTTCCCAATAACATCAATTAGTTGATTAAATATTAAATTAAAGTATAAAGTAAAGGCTCCGGTGTATAGAGAAGACCTCACCGTTTAAGAAGTAACCATAGAAACGAAGGAACCCCCTATTTATTTTTGGATTTCTTTTATTTACTATTTTTGATACCTAGGAAAATACAATTTTTTATTTCTTTCTTATTTCGCAGTGAAATACCTAAAAAAAAAAAAAAGAAAAAATCGTGGTCGGGAAGGTTAGAGTAGCCAAAGCCATTGGAATTTTTATTTTATACATTGGAAAAATACGTTTTGTTATTAATAGACTAGGAAGGGGGAAAAGAATAACTGAAAGAAAGGCAATCGATTAGTTATTCGTCAAAGTTTCATTTATTTAATGACCAGAATTAAACGGGGATATATAGCTCGGAGACGTAGAACAAAAATTCGTTTATTTGCATCAAGCTTTCGGGGGGCTCATTCAAGGCTTACTCGAACTATTACTCAACAGAAAATAAGAGCTTTAGTTTCGGCTCATCGGGATAGGGATAGGAAAAAGAGAGATTTTCGTCGTTTGTGGATCACTCGGATAAACGCAGTAATTCGCGAAAGGGGAGTATCCTATAGTTATAGTAGATTAATACACGATCTGTACAAGAGACAGTTGCTTCTTAACCGTAAAATACTTGCACAAATAGCTATATCAAATAGGAATTGTCTTTATATGATTTCGAACGAAATCATAAAGGAAGTAGATTGGAAAGAATCCACCAGAATAATTTAAATGGAGTTCCCCGGAGAATGAACTCCGGGAAGGTAGAGTAGAAATTAGTATGAGAAAATATGCTAAAGTAGTCAAAATGAATGAACACGTTCAATTCAATAAAAAAAGAAATCTTTTTTTCCATGAGCCGTGAGCTCTTTATTGTGGAAAACTATTATTGATGATTTATTTTGGCATGAGCCGTGAGCTCTTTATTATGAAAAAATATTGTTGTTGAATTATTTTGGCAAGTTAAATTATTTGAGCACTTGAGGTGCAAATTATGATATATTGTGATATTGATACGCATGCGGTGGTATAAGGTCTGGGTGTTGAAATGCATGCGGTGAGATAAGGGTAGCTTGATACGCGTGGCTAGTAGGGGTGACTACTAGAAGTCATGCGGTGTGATAAGGGTGGCTAAAACGCGGGATTCTATTTCGGGAAAAATATTTTCTTTAAATAAATTGTGAAGGCTCCCGCGGTGATATAAGAAAATGAGATATTGTGAATTTATTTATGATTTGGGACTACGAGGCGGTACCTCGGGAGTGCCCTTGTTGATATTGATTTATGGCCATAGTTGCTTTCGATTAATTGTTGTGATTTTCATAAAGTTGAAGGAAATTCTGTTTTGATTCCACGAGATATTATTTGTAATTATTTGATGTCATTAGATGTGACATACTATTTGATTCATTTCCAATGTCATTTTATTTTACTACATTGATAAACATTTTACCATGCCATTATTATATTCCAGTAGGGCCTCATCTGACCTCGTCACTACTCTACCGAGGTTAGGCTTGGCACTTACTGGGTACCGCTGTGGTGTACTCATACTACGCTTCTGCACATCTTTTTGTGCAGATCCAGGTACATTTTACCAGCCTAGACGTCAGTGAGTTACTTGCGCACGGAGACTTCGAGGTATATCTGCCAGCGTCCGCAGACTCCGGAGTCCCCTTCTATCATTTTATGTTGCTTCCTTATATTTTATTTAGACCTTGACATATAGAGACATTGAGAATAAATTCTTAGAAGCTTGTGACTTATTTCTACCGGGTTTTGGGAGTTGAAATTGTTTGAATTGTAGTTTATTTATTTCAGATATTTATTATTATTCCGCATTGATAGGCTTACCTAGTCTTAGAGACTAGGTGCCATCACGACATCCTACGGAGGGAATTTGGGGTTGTGTTAAGTTGGTATCAGAGCACTAGGTTCATAGGTGTTATGAGTCACAAGCAGGTTTAGTAGAGTCTTGCGGATCGGTACGGAGACGTCTGTACTTATCTTCGAGAGGCTATGGAACTGTTAGGAAATATTCACTTCTTTGACTCCTTATCGTGCGGCATTGATTTAGCTTGAAACATATATCTTATATTCCTTTGTATCTACTCGTGTATGACATTGCGCACTCGGTATCAGTTGTGCGTCGACAGTTGTAATGTCGTATATGGACTATGAGGGAGCCAGAGATGCTCAAACATTGCCTCAACGTGTGGTTCCGACTGAAGATGCGGACGTATTGAGAGATCACCTAGTGAATTATGTGGGGGTGCAACGGACATTGGCGACTGGTTGATTTATACAAGCTGTGAAGGTTATTATTGAGGATCATTGGACGTTGTGACCTATGACTTCGTGCCGAATGGGGGGAGTCCACTACTAATTGATGGATTATGGGGTCATGTATTATATCAGTTTTGGCCTGAAATGTATATATGTGGTACTGAAAGGTTCCCTAAAATTTACACATGTTTAAGACCTGAGATTTTGTAGAGGATAAGGTTGGGACTTGCGGTATGTACGCCTCCTTAATAATCCTATACTTCAATAGCAAATGAGTTATAGAAACAACTCTAAATTTTTAGAAGGTCTACTCAGCGTGGACGTCACTGTTGCGGATTTTGGAGTGCTTCGGAGTAAGTATAGTTGTTGACGATATTATGGACTATGTAGTTCGTGCCAAGATTTGTCTGTATGGAGCTCTACTTTTGTGATCATTGTGTATAAATAAGGGTAAGGGTTACCCCAAAGAAAAGTCGAAGAGTATGTTAAGAAATGGGTCAGCTCAACAATGTTAAGTCAGCATAACAAAAGAAGAAATTTTCCTTGGGAGAGATAATTCACCACCGGTGTTCGTGGTAAGCCTATGAAGAGGGCAGGCCAGCCAATGCAACACCGCCCACTTGGCTTAGTTCTCAGAAATACTTTTGAAAGAGTTTGTTTCCCGGACTCTCCGTAATGCGTGGTGCATAGGGTTTGAACGGTTGCGTCATGTCACCATTGACGATATCAGAATATGCCATCAAGTTTAATAAGTTAGCCCGTCATACTCCTACTTTGCTTCCTACAGCTAGAGGGCGAGTCCACAGACTCATTAAAGGACTTAATTATAATCGTAAAATTTTGTATGACTCGGGAGCTATAAGCTGATACTTCATTTATGCTAGTTGTACAAATTGCCAAAATATTAGAACGTGTTCGGGGTAAGGAAAAAGGAAACTAAGGAGACCAAGACGTCTCGAGGTTCTGGGGGATTCAGTGGATTCTACTCTGCAAGTATAAATCATTATGGCGGGGGCTCGGGAAGTCGGCCAGCCCATTCCGCACATCGAATTACTCGGGGTGCTCCAGTAAGTTCTTTTAATGCACCACCGATATGAGTTCCTACAATGGTTATTCCAGTTATCTGCACAGACTCAATATGAGCAGCCTAACCTGCAAAAGGGTTGTTATGAATACGGTGATACTAGGCACATCATGAGAAAATTATTTCAAACTTGGGAGAGGCATATTTCATCAAAGCACTCAGGCTACGTGCCCTATTGCAGTTACTACACCACTCACACGACCAGTTAAGGGTGGAGGACATACGGGTAAAAGGCGTCCTAGAGGTGGAGACCCAGCCGTTGATATATTTATTTTATGGTATGGCGGAGGTCGCTACATCAGATGGTGTCTTTACTGGTATGACCTCGATTTAATATAAAGGAATAATTTCCTTAAGTTGACTCGGTTCTCAATATCGAAATGAGTCTTCCTATTGTGCTCCAATTATGAGTAAGCTTCATAATTCTATAATTTACTTATGTGTTTACCCTTGTTGGGAGATTTTATGGAGATAACTACGCCTATCATTTCGTGTTGGTCACTAATAAGAGTTGCGAGGCTAAATGTGGCTTTTTGTTACTCATTTCGGTAAATTTTGATGTAAATTCCGAATAATTAATTACAAATTATGAATTATATGCCCTACCGGTGTGGGGTTCATTATGTGTTGTGATTTGGTGTAACCGAAATTATTTAAAAGGAGAAAATAGAAATTTGCAACTGGCACGATGTGCATATTACTTGTGATTCAGAACTGAGGACGAGATCCTCACATTTTTATATAAATTGATATGTTTAAATCGGGCTACGAGCTGCGGTGGAAGTTATAAAAGGACGAGATCCTTGTGAGGAAAATTCTTGTGTTTAAGTTCTCCCTTGTGAAATTAAATTTGTACTATAGTATTAATAGGGAGTCATGCCTGTTAGGCTTATTTGAAAATTCTTATATGAAATTCTCTGTGCATAGTTGTCAAATTCGTGTGGTAATTAATAATTTTTAACCTACGAGGTAGGTGCCCGCCTAGGTAGCGTTAAATGTGACTCGTTAATTTGGGTAAATAAGTTTGAGGTCTTCATGCCTCGTGTCTCGTTATCAGTATTGTGAAAGTTTGAAATGAGATTTTCGTTAACATGAAGTTAATTGATGATTCAGTAATTGATTATGAACAACTATTAAGACCAGATTGACCCAGAAGGGTGCTCCATTCAGATGGACCGAGGAATGTGAGGAAAGCTTCCAAAAGCTTAAGACAGCTTTGACTACAGCCCTGGTATTGGTATTACCTATAGGTACAATATCTTATACTGTGTATTGTGACGCGTCACGTATTGGTCTCGGCGCAGTGTTGATGCGAGACGGTAGGGTGATTGCTTACGCGTCCAGACAGTTAAAGGTGCATGAAAAGAATTATCCTGTACATGACATGGAGTTAGCAGCTATTGTTCATGCCTTAAAAATTTGGCGGCATTATTTGTACGGTGTCCATTGTGAAATCTACACTGATCACCGGAGTCTACAGCATCTGTTTAAACAGAAGGATCTTAATTTGCGACAACTGAGATGGTTAGAGTTGCTTAAGGATTATGATATCACCATTCTCTATCATCCGGGGAAGGCCAATGTGGTGGCCGATGCCTTGAGTCGTAAAGCGGAGAGTTTGGGTAGCTTAACATATTTACCGGTAGCAGAGAGGCCTTTAGCCATGGTTGTTCAGGCCTTGGCCAACCAGTTTGTTAGATTGGATGTTTCCGAGCCGAGTCGGATTTTGGCTTGCGTGGTTTTCCAATATTCACTTTATGATCGTATCAGGGAACGTCAGTATGATGACCCCCATCTTTTTGTCCTTAAGGACACAGTTCAGCACGGCGATACCAAGGAAGTCACTATTGGAGATGAAGATGTATTACAGATGCAGGGTGGGCTATGTGTGCCTAATGTAGATGGTTTTCGTGAATTGATTCTCCAGGAGGCTGATAATTTGCGGTACTCCATATATCCGGGTGCTACGAAGATGTAGCAGGACTTGAGGCAATATTATTGGTGGAGGAAGATGAAGAAAGACATAGTGGAGTATGTAGCTCGGTGTCTAAATTGTCAACAAGTGAGATATGAGCATCAACGACCTAATGGATTGCTTCAGAAGTTAGTGATTCCAGAATGGAAATGGGAGAGGATCACTATAGATTTCGTTGTTGGGCTCCCACGGACTCAGCAGAAGTTGGACGCAGTTTGGGTGATTGTGGATAGGCTGACCAAATCAGCTCATTTCATTCCTCTGATTACTACTTACTCTTCAGAGCAGCTGGCTCAGGTATATATTTGCGACATTGTCAGACTTCACGGTGTACAAGTATCTATCATCTCTGACCGAGGTACACAGTTTACCTCATGGTTTTGGAGGGCAGTACAACGTGAGTTGGGTACCCGGGTAGAGTTGAGTACAGCATTTCACCCTCAGATGGACGGGCAGTCCGAACGCACTATTCAGATACTGGAGGATATGCTTCGTGCGTGTGTGATAGATTTTGGGGGTGCTTGGGATCAGTTCTTACCACTTGCGGAGTTTTCTTACAACAACAGTTACCAGTCAAGCATCCAGATGGCTCCGTATGAGGCCTTGTATTGTAGGCGAAGCCAGTCTCCAGTGGGTTGGTTTGAACCAGGAGAGGCTAGACTTTTGGGTACAGACTTGGTTCAGGATGCCTTGGAAAAGGTTAAGTTGATTCAGGATTGACTTCGTACAGCCCAATCTAGAAAGAAAAGTTATGCGAATCGGAAGGTTCATGATGTTGCATTCATGGTTGGTGAGCGGGTATTGCTCCGGGTTTCGTCTATGAAGGGTGTGATAAGGTTCGGGAAGAAGGACAATTTGAGCCCTAGGTATATTGGGCCTTTTGAGATTCTTGAGAGAGTTGGAGAGGTGGCTTACAAACTTACACTACCACCTAGTCTCTTTACCGGTCATCCGGTATTCCATGTTTCTATGCTTCGAAAATATCACGGGGATCCGTCTCATGTGCTAGACTTCAGTTCGGTTCAGTTGGACAAGAATCTATCTTATGTTGAGGAACCAATGGCTATTTTGGATAGGCATGTTCGAAAGCTGAGGTCAAAGAACATTGCTTCCGGGAAGGTTCAGTGGAGGGGTCATCCGGTCGAGGAGGCGACTTGGGACACCGAGCATGATATGCGCATATGTTATCCACACTTATTCACCAGCTTAGGTACTTTTTCTAACTCTGTTCGAGGACGAACGTTTGTTTTAAAGGTGGAGAATGTGATGACCCAAAATGTCATCTTTAAATTTAATAATTAATTATGTGATCTAAGCACTATTTACCATTACTCGACTTGAGTGTGCAGTCCGTAAAAAAATTTCGGAAATTTTTCAGGTGAAAAATGAATTAAAATGTGAATTAGAGCTTTAAAACTCAACTGAGTTGACTTTGGTCAACATTTTTAGTAAACAGACCCGGATCAGTGTTTTGACAATTTTGGTAGCTCTGTATCATGATTTGGGACTTAGGCGTATGCCCGGAATCAAATTCCGAGGTCCCTAGCCCGAGATATGAAATTTTAATGAAAAATTAAAAGTTTAAGTTTAAATAGTGATCGGATGTCAAATTATGTGCAAACGATCCCGGAATAGAATTTTGATGATTCCAACAGCTCCGTATGGTAATTTTGGACTTAGGAGCGTGATCGGGATTTTATTTGGAAGTCCGTAGTAGAATTAGGCTTGAAATGCCGAAAGTTGAATTTTTGGGAAGTTTGACCGAGGGGTTGACTTTTTGATATCGGGGTCGAAATTCGATTCTGAAAATTTTCATAACTCAGTTATGTTATTTATGACTTGTGTACAAAATTTGAAGTCATTCCGAATTGATTTGATGTGTTTCGACACAAGATATAGAATTTAAAAGTTCAAAATTCATTGATTTTGATTTGAGGTGCGATTCATCATTTTGATGTTGTTTGATGTAGTTTGAAGGCTCGACTAAGTTTGTATGGTATTTTGGGACAGGTTGGAATAATTGGTTAAGGTCCCGAGGGTCTCGGGTGGATTTCGGAAGGTAAACGGAATGGATTTCGGACAGAGTGCTGGAAATTTCTGTTGCAGAAATTCCGTGCGTGGAGCCAATTTTGGAAGCTTATATCTCGCAATTCATAAGGAATCAGAAACTGTGCAAAACATGAAAGTTGTAGTCGTATGATTATAGGTTCCAGAAAGTTAAACTATGTATTATTTGGACATTTGTATAGAAAGTTATGACGGATTGAATGAAGGCTGGTAGAGCAGTTTCGCCAGAAATTTCGTCAGAAATTCTGATGCATGCAGCCGACTTTGGGAGCTTATATCTTGCAATGCATAAGGAATCCGAATAATTGCAAAACACGAAAGTTGTAGTCGGTGGATTCTAGTTTCCAGAAAGTTAAACCATTTATCATTTAGACATTTGTACATAAAGTTATGATTAATTGAAGTAAGACTGGTAGAGCTATTTCTGGTAGACTTTTAGTGACGAAAAAATGGACTTTTAGTGACGGATTGTAAGAAACTTAAGGACCAAAAATGCTCATTTCATTCATTTCGTTTTGGATTTTTGGAGCACGGTTCTTGGGCGATTTTTGGGGTAAGTGTTCCTTATCCTATATTGATTATATTTCATGATTCCATACTCATTTACATCATGAATCCGTGAATTTATGGAAGAAAAATCAAGATTTTTGCAAAATCTTCCAAAAACAAAAATTTATGATTTGGAGGTCGAGTTGCTATCGGATTTTAGTAAAATTGATATGAGTGGACTCGTAATTGAATGGGTTGTCGGATTATATAAGTTTCGCCGGATTCCGAGATGTGGGCCCCCCGGGCAAATTTTGAGCTAATTTCGGATTTTAATGAAAATGTAATATTTTCTTATGAAATTGATTACTATAATTTTTGTTAACTGTATCGAATTAATTATGACTAGATACGAGTCGATCGGAGTCGGAAAATCGAGGAAAAAGCATAATACTTGGTTAAATTAGAGCAAGTCGAGGTAAGTGACTTGTCTAACCTTGTGTGAGGGGAAAATTCCCCTAGGATTGGTATTGATGTGATTATTGAAATGTGTTGAAAATCGTGTGCACGAGGTGACGAGTGTGTACACGGACTAAATTGTGAAAGATTATATTTTTAAATTGTGTAGATCACTGTTGCGCATTTATTAAATTATTTTATCTTGTTATATTCTTCATCATTGATCTGAGATATATACTTCAAATTTGTTTGATCTTTTCTTACTAATTGTTTTACCTGTTTAGTTGAAACTTGGTTTCTTTTATTCTGTGCATTATTTGAAGGTTGATTTTTTTAAATTAAATATTATTAATATGAAGTATTTGACATTTTTAAACTTGATATTGAATCAACGTAGTAAAGATTTTGAAATATTATTTTCCTAAATTATTTACTCCTGAATATTTTTATACTCATTGTGAGGGAGCCGTGAGCTCTTTATTGTGGAAAAATATTATTGTTGAATTATTTTGACATGAGCCGTGAGCTCTTTATTATGAAAAAATATTATTGATGAATTATTTTGACATGAGCCGTGAGCTCTTTATTGTGGAAAACTATTATTGATGATTTATTTTGGCATGAGCCGTGAGCTCTTTATTGTGCAAAAATATTGTTGTTGAATTATTTTGGCAAGTTAAATTATTTGAGCACTTGAGGTGCAAATTATGATATATTGTGATATTGATACGCATGCGGTGGTATAAGGTCTGGGTGTTGAAACGCATGCGGTGAGATAAGGGTAGCTTGATACGCGTGGCTAGTAGGGGTGACTACTAGAAGTCATGCGGTATGATAAGGGTGGCTAAAACACGGGATGCTATTTCGGGAAAAATATTTTCTTTAAATAAATTGTGAAGGCTCCCGCGGTGATATAAGAAAATGAGATATTGTGAATTTATTTATGATTTGGGACTACGAGGCGGTACCTCGGGAGTGCCCTTGTTGATATTGATTTATGGCCATAGTTACTTTCGATTAATTATTGTGATTTTCATAAAGTTGAAGGAAATTCTGTTTTGATTCCACGAGATATTATTTGTAATTATTTGATGTCACTAGATGTGACATACTATTTGATTCATTTCCAATGTCATTTTATTTTACTACATTGATAAATATTTTACCATGCCATTATTATATTCCAGTAGGGCCTCACCTGACCTCGTCACTACTCTACCGAGGTTAGGCTTGGCACTTACTGGGTACCGCTGTGGTGTACTCATACTACGCTTCTGCACATCTTTTTATGCAGATCCAGGTACATTTTACCAGCCTAGACGTCAGTGAGTTACTTGCGCACAGAGACTTCGAGGTATATTTGCCAGCGTTCGCAGACTCCGGAGTCCCCTTCTATTATTTTATGTTGCTTCCTTATATTTTATTTAGACCTTGACATATAGAGACATTGAGAATAAATTCTTAGAAGCTTGTGACTTATTTCTACCGGGTTTTGAGAGTTGAAATTGTTTGAATTGTAGTTTATTTATTTCAGATATTTATTATTATTCCGCATTGATAGGCTTACCTAGTCTTAGAGACTAGGTGCCATCACGACATCCTACGGAGGAAATTTGGGGTTGTGATAACAATAGAGGGATATGATAGAGTTTTTTTTTTTTAATAATGAATGGAGTTCCTTCTTCCATCCTATCCCAGTCACCGGTACTGATCATTGATACTGCGAAAGTAGTTTTCTTGCTTTTGTTGCCAGCTCATGATCTAAACGAGTCGCACATACACCCGAGTACATGTTCCTCGACGCTGAGGGCACCCCCGAAGAGCGAGGGATTTCATGACATTTCTGATTGGCTGTCTTGTATTTCTAATAAGTTGTTTAATAGTTGGCATGTTGAATCGTATACATAATATGATGGGTTGGTTTAGATTGATCCTAACCGAATGATGATGAATTACTTCTCTTTAATAGAATATTCAATTTGAAGATAAAATCTCAAATCAAAGATTTGCGCGAAATACATTTTATTTTCATTCAACCGCTACAAGATCAATAATTCCATAAGCTTAGGCTTCTGTTGCTGACATAAAAACATCTCTTTCTATATCTTCGGATACAACCCATAAGGGTTTCCCCGTTCTTTGTACATAAACCCTTGTGAGGGTTTCACATAGTTTCAGCAGTTCTTCCGCTTTCAGGACAAATTTGCCTGTTTGTGCCTCATAAAAAGAACTAGCAGGTTGATGGATCATTACCCTGAAGATATAACAAAATAAAAGCTTCCCCTATCTCGAGCAAAGGGAAAAGAAAAGAAAGATAAAGAATAGAAAAAAGATAGAATTGAACAACCGTACAAGCATCTTTTGTGCATACGGCTCTACAAGAAAATTGACCTCCCCTCCTTTTTATTGAAGAAAAAGAAAAATAGAATCTATCAGACTCAGATGGGTAAATGATCAAATTGCCATCCTTCCTTTCGGAGGAGTTAAAAAATACTATGATGGCTCCGTTGCTTTATATGTTTATTTTTTCTTTTTTTTTGTCTGTGATTCAGCAATCCCAAAGTTTCTTTTTAATCCGATCAAATAAGGAAAAAATCTTTTTTTTTTTTTTCGTACTCTTTCATAACATAAATATTGTTAAGAACTCTCCGGCATGAAAACAAAAAAGTTTGTGACACTGAACTGAACTCCCGATAGATAAGAGAAAATCGGAAATACCCCTTATCTCATACTACTCTCTCGATACAGAATCTAATGTTTTGAAAAAAAAAACAATACAAAAATTTCTCATATCGAATTCGAAGTGCCATGCTATTATTACTTAGTATTCATATGGCGAAGGCATAGTCTTCTTTTTTCTCTTAAATAAAAACCTCATTGGCGCCAAGCGTGAGGGAATGCTAGACGTTTGGTAATTTCTCCTCCGACCAGGATAAAAGATCCCATTGAAGCGGCTAATCCCATGCATATTGTATGGACATCTGGTCGCACAAATTGCATAGTATCATAAATAGCCACCCCAGGTATTACCCAGCCCCCAGGAGAGTTTATAAACAAATACAGATCTTTGGTCTCATCCTCGATACTGAGATATACCATAAGACCAATAAGTTGATTCGAAATCTCGCTATCAACCTCTTGGCCTAAAAAAAGTAATCTTTCTCGATAAAGTCGGTTGATTAGGGTAAAATTGTATCCCTTAGGAACCGTACATGCGCCTTTTGATGCATACGGTTCAAAAAAATTGTGAATCAATGTATAGATTCCAGTCTTCTTTCTTTTTTTCTAGAAAGGTTCTTTCTTACTTCTAACGAAAGGGCTTTTCTTCGATTTTTCAATAAAGACGAGTTTTGACTCCTTTTTTATATTTTCGATTTTCTATTATAAAATTTTAAGTTATAAGAAAGGGTCATTAAACTTATCGAATTAACTTCTCATTGATGTATTCTTTCATCGAGATTTAATCCAAACCGCGATGGTATTTTCTTGTTCCTGAATGGGTCTGTTTCATCTTTTTAGGTTTATGCTCTACTCCGGGTAAAGATCTGCCCGATTTGGATTTGTACATATAGGACAAATGCTCCCATTACCATTTCTTTTTGTATTTCTTTTTTTTTTCAATTCATTTTATACAAGTATTTCTTAGAGTTGAGATAACTTTGCTTGACAATTAGGATCTCTTTACAAAGAAAAAATATGAATAGCAATCATAGATATCTTACCAATCCTATTGGGTTTTTTCTAAACGGAGCCTGGATACTTCATTTTTTTAGTCCAACCAAGCCAACCATAAATTATTCTAATTGATAATAGTAATATGAATCCCCTCAAAAATGGATCTAATTGCACTTCACGCTCCAAATTTTGGATGATTAAATTTATATTTCTTGGGTGAAACGGGGGATATCTCGATCGGGGGAGAGAACGGGTAAATACCATATGACCCAATATATCTGACAAGCCGCACTATACGTCAACCCAAGATGCATCTTCCTCTCCAGGACTTCGGAAAGGAACTTTTGGAACACCAATAGGCATTAAATGAAAGAAAGAACTAAATACTATATTTCACTTTGAGGTGGAAACGTAACAATTTTTTTTATTGTCTTTATAATATTCATATTGGTTTTTATCGTATTTATTTTATCCATAGATTATAAAAATTCATAAAGAAAGACAGAATGAATAAACTCAAATTATTACGAATAGGTCTTTCTAATGATAAATAAGTATGGACTCATTCGCTCATAGAAAATGGGATCAACTCCCCCATTGCGTATTGGTACTTATCGAGTATAGAATAAATCTGCTTCTCTTTGTTCCTACGAACAGAATTGTTCCATTATTACCAACAGAATAGAACACCCTTGTTCGGAAATAATCGACTGAACAAGAGTGGTCCATAGGATAGTCATATTATAGTCTTTTCCAATGCAATAAAGTTACGTAGTGTCTATTTATCTTTGATATAAGGGGTATTTCCATGGGTTTGCCTTGGTATCGTGTTCATACCGTTGTATTGAATGATCCCGGTCGGTTACTTTCTGTTCATATAATGCATACAGCTCTGGTTGCTGGTTGGGCCGGTTCGATGGCTCTGTATGAATTAGCGGTTTTTGATCCTTCTGATCCTGTTCTTGATCCAATGTGGAGACAGGGTATGTTCGTTATACCCTTCATGACTCGTTTAGGAATAACCAATTCATGGGGCGGTTGGAGTATCACAGGGGGGACTGTAACGAATCCGGGTATTTGGAGTTACGAAGGTGTAGCTGGAGCACATATTGTGTTTTCTGGCTTATGCTTTTTGGCAGCTATCTGGCATTGGGTGTATTGGGATCTAGAAATATTTTGTGATGAACGTACAGGAAAACCCTCTTTGGATTTGCCAAAAATCTTTGGAATTCATTTATTTCTCTCAGGGGTGGCTTGTTTTGGTTTTGGTGCATTTCATGTAACAGGCTTGTATGGTCCCGGAATATGGGTGTCCGACCCTTATGGACTAACGGGAAAAGTACAACCTGTAAATCCAGCGTGGGGCGTGGAAGGTTTTGATCCTTTTGTTCCAGGAGGAATAGCCTCTCATCATATTGCAGCAGGAACATTGGGCATATTAGCGGGCCTATTCCATCTTAGCGTCCGGCCGCCACAACGTCTATACAAAGGATTGCGTATGGGAAATATTGAAACCGTCCTTTCAAGTAGTATCGCTGCTGTCTTTTTTGCAGCTTTTGTTGTTGCCGAAACTATGTGGTATGGTTCGGAAACTACCCCGATTGAATTATTTGGGCCCACTCGTTACCAATGGGATCAGGGGTACTTCCAGCAAGAAATATATCGAAGAGTTAGTGCTGGGCTAGCAGAAAATTAAAGTTTATCAGAAGCCTGGTTTAAAATTCCTAAAAAATTAGCTTTTTATGATTACATCGGTAATAATCCGGCAAAAAGGGGATTATTCAGAGCGGGCTCAATGGATAACGGGGATGGAATAGCGGTTGGATGGTTAGGACACCCTATCTTTAGTGATAAAGAAGGGCGTGAACTTTTTGTACGTCGTATGTGTAACGACCCGACTTGTCATTTTGAGTAATTACTCTCCTTTCAACTATTTTAAGTCTTGAATAACTTCCTACGAGGTATTATGACTTGTGCACAAAATTTGAGTTCATTCCGGATTGATTTGCTATGTTTCGGCATCGAACATGGAATGTTTGATGTCGATTCTTCAAGAATATGTGGTATTACATTAAGCAAATGAGCTCCAAATTCAGTTTTGATTGAATTATTAGATCCGTATTGAAATTTCGGAGCCATAGCAAAAAGAATCATTGAATTCGGACATCGTATGAGAGAGTTATGCCCATTTCCGTATCGGAGGAGATTTTCCGTCGCCGCGAGCGCCCAGGGTAGCGTGGGGCGCTAGCCCTGGCGCTGGAAATTTTTGGGTACTGGAAACTGCGCCACAGGCAGCGCCCCACGCTACCTGTGACGCCCGAAATATCTGAGGGACTATAAAACGGGGTTTTTGACCATTTTTGACAAAAATAGAGTTGGGGAGCTCGGTTTAGGCGATGTTTGGGCGATTTTCATGGGAAAACATTGGGGTAAGTGTTCCTTATCCTATATTGATTATATTTCATGATTCCATATTCATTTACATCATGAATCCATGAATTTATGGAAGAAAAATCTGATTTTTGTAAAATCTTCCAAAAATGTAAAATGAAGATTTGAAGGTCAATCCGATGTCGGAATTTGATAATTTTTGTATGGTTGGACTCGTATCGGAACGGGTGTTCAGATTTTGTAACTTTTGTTGAGTTCCGAGATATGGGCCCCATGGGCTATTTTTGAGCTAAATTTCAGATTTTTATGGAAAATTAGCATTTTCATATGGAATTGATTTCTATACCTCGTGTTGATTGTATCAAATTATTTTGACTAAGATTCGAGGCGTTCGGAAGCCGAATCACGAGGAAAAGGTTTATTGGATTAAAGAATTTGCTTGGATTGAGGTAAGTAACTCTTCTAATCTTGGAGTTGAGGGTATGAACCCTGAATATATGTATTTTGTGAATTGTTGGGAGGTGACCCACATGCTAGGTGACGGGCGTGTGGGCGTGCACTATAAAAATTATGACATAATTGTTTATGTGAAATGTTATAGTTAAATAACCTTGGTATTTTTCATGCGGTGTTATGTGTTAAAGAAATTGAGCTGAAAAGCATATTACAAATCATGTTGAGGCTATGTGCCAGTATTATTGGGACCCACAGAGGTCATATTGATGTGAATTATTGTGTTAAATTGAAAACTCATACTCAGTCATATTCATTTCATTACATATCATAACTCAGTTTTATGACTCTATTTTGATGCATATAAATATTTTGGGCCAAAGGCCCTGTTTTACTAAAATGCCCGAGTGGCTTGATTTGTGAGGATGAGTGTGGATCGGGGCTACCCGCCTGCAGCATACCTGAGTGAGGCCGAGGGCCTGAATTGTTAGGATGAGTGTGGATCGGGGCTGCCCGCCTGCAGCATACCTGAGTGAGGCCGTGGGCCTGATTGTGAGGATATTAATACCATAGCGCGTGAGTTGTCCGCGTAGCACGTGAGTTGACCGTGCGGGTCCAGGTATTTATACCATAGCGCGTGAGTTGTCCGTGTAGCACGTGAGTTGACCGTGCGGATCTAGGTATTGATATGATGGCACGTGAGTTGTCCGTGCAGATTATAGCACTTGGGATGAAGGATCCCCTCCAGAGTCTGTACACACCCCCAGTGAGCGCAGGTACCTACTGAGTGCGAGTGCCGAGTGACGAATGACTGGGAGGCATGAGTGATTGTGAGGTTTGCCCGAGTGGCACGAGTGACTGTAAGGTTTGCCCGAGGGGCTGTATATGAGTGATGTTCTGCCCGAGGGGCTGTTTGTGATTTTTATCATTGAGTTGCATTGCATTGGCATGCACACATGACATACATGCATAGAGATGTATTTTTTCTCACGCTGTACAACATCACATCATTCATGAGTTTTCACACATTGTTGACAGATGGGCATAGTGATGCATTTGTTTTACACGGGTTATCCGGAAGGAAAATGAAACATCTTATTTATTATTGACAAGATTTTGGGAGAAATTTATTATTTTCAAACTATTTATATTATTGGAAACTTCGGCAAACGATTTGGGTTTTCACTGAGATGTTTGGAAGGAAGAACTATAATTTTTGAAATCATTATTTAGCTGAGTATTTTATCCCTGAGTTATTTATGGTATTATTTGCTTTATGTTGTTATGGATTGTTGTGTACTATTGGTTGTGGACCCGACCTTGGTAGAAGCTCGTCACTACTTTCAACCTACGGCTAGGTTTGTTACTTACTCAGTACATGGGGTCGGTTGTACTGATACTATACTTCTGCACATTGCGTGCAGATGTTGGCTGTTGTTGTTGCTGTGCTCGATGGTTGCGGGACTTGAAGATGTACCTGCGTTCCTGTTGTAGCTGCCTCTTGTTCAGGGTAGCCTTAGATTTATAAAAGCTCTGTTTATGTATTATTCAAACAGACTATGTATTTATTTCATTTCCGCTTTGTATACTCTATTCTTAGAAGCTCATGATTTGTACTACCAGTTCTTGGGGAGATGTATCGGTTTTAGATATTTTCTTTTAATTAATTTTATTGGAATTGGATAGTTGGAAATTGGCTTACCTAACGGGTTGGGTTAGGTGCCATCACAACTAGTGGGATTTTGGGTCGTGACAAGATGGTATCAGAGCTCTAGGTTCATAGGTTCTACAAGTCATGAGCAAGTGTCTAGTAGAGTCTTGCAGATCGGTATGATGACGTCCATACTTATCTTCGAGAGGCTACAAGGAATTTAGGATAATTTCCCATCTTTCTTTCCTTATCGTGCGGAATTGATTCAGCTTAAAATATAACTCTTTGAATTTCTTCCACGTATTCGTATGTGCACATGAGCGCTCGGTATCAGCTGTGCATCGCCGGCTTGTGATTTTATGAATGAGGTTTGAGGTGTGTATTTTGTGTTTTGGTGATGGGCTAGTCTGGAGGACTTGAGGCCAAGTTTAGACCACAGCTTAGGCTCGGTAGCTTCAGTTGTAACCTGTACATTTGGACTCATATGTCCGGTAATATCCCTATGAGTGGAAGTTGTGGCTCGATGAGCAGTGGAATGGCTTTATGATGAGTATGATATAACTGAGGGATGTGTTAAAACGATGTGAATATGACGAGAAATGTTTCCTTGAAATGTAAAGGAAAGTCCATCACGGATTGATGTGGCGTACAGTCTCCAGTATGAATGTTTTGATGGATCTTTCACATTGTTAAATTTTGGGGTAAAACTAAATTCTCACGTCCGGTTAATGAGTTTGGACTCAGATAGACTAAGTGATTGCATAGTAATTGTAAAAGCAAAAGGGTATAACAAGATACCAGATTGAGGCTAAGCAGGTGGATTATCCCCTGCAAAGTAATCTACGTAGGAGTATTCCTTATGATGTGAGTAGAGAGTTTCTTTTCTACCGACGGGGTGTATAGGTGGAGATTTGAATCTGAATTTGGTTAAGAAAGTTGACTTGTGTGTTAAGAGGATGAATATGAGTTTAGCGGTTGATTGAGGTATTTTATGGTTGGCATTGTATGAACTTGGGAAGAAGTTTCATTGGACTGACTGTGGCATTATGGCAGTAAGAGAGTATTGGTATTGTGAGTTATGGAATGTTTTAATATATGGCTTTGATCCAAGTGGGGGAGTTTGCTATTGACAATTTGATTTAATGGTTAGGTGTTAAATTTTAATTTTGGTCTGAGGCATACTTGTGGGTTAGTTATGACTTGCAGAAGTTGAGATCGAGTATGACTCGAATAAGGAAATTCCTGGATAAGGATTATATTGCACGTATGAGTAAATGAAATTCGCGGGATCAGTAAGTTGTTATTGGTGAATGATGTAGTGCGCACAGAGTATGAATTTCATATGTGGTGTTAAAGTAGAGTTACTTCTTTGAGTGATGTGGTGCTAATGGGGCACATGTCTTTTGGCTCATTTGGGCGGTGCAATTAGATTTGAGCAAAGTGGGTGACTCCCGAGAAAATTCTAGTGGGTTTGAGAATTATATGTAGCAATTGAAAATATTTCCGGACTTGTGTATGGACAAAATCCGAGATTTGCGTTTGATGGTGCCTGGACTTGCGAAAATTTTATATGACTAAGGATTCTACATTTTTGTATAAGGAAGGTAAGAAGAACAATTTTAAATTCACACAAGGTATTCTAAGAGTGAGTGTTATAATTGTGGTATTTTTTTTTGAAGGTGCTTAAGAAAAAAAATACAGTTGCTTATGGACTGTAGAGCATTGTGGTTCTATGCTAAGGTTTGTACGGTAAGTCGTGGTTAAAGATCATAGTAATTTAGCAAGAAGAAGTATGAATCTAAAGAAAAATTCGAAAGGGACCTGGAGAAAATAGGACAACTGGGTAGTAGGTTAGATCAGTATGGTAATGGATATGATCGGTTCTTTGGGTGCTTATGATGTGGGGTTTTTCTACAGGTGCTTTGTGGCAATACACCTGGACCTTGCGACCTACGTGGCTTGGTCGAGTTAGAGGAATTTAGTTTTAAGGGCTTGATTATGTGCAAATGGATTCCAAAGAATTTTTGATGGTTCCTACCGGTGTGGAGAACGTGTTATGTATTGTGATTTCCTCCTGGAAAGAAGCAAGAGAAAGGTTTCTAACTAAAAGGGTATGTAAATTATTGGTGATTCAAAGTTTATAATGGGATCCTTGTGCTTGTCACATGATGGCAAAATAGATACGGTGAGTTGTGTGGGATTAAGGTTGGCGTGTGCAAGGTCACGGTTTAGCCTTGAAAGGGAGGTCATAAATTCTTAGAGGCATGAACAGTTTTCGATGTCTAGATGAATACTATTACTACTTGGTGTTGTATGAGAAGGGGGCGGATTTCAGAAGGCGCATGGTATTTTGACTTACGGATGTATAAATTGGTATTGCGGTACTCACACGGTTGATAGAATGCTGATATTCAAATTTTGCCAAGTGGCACGAAAGAATTTTTAAGGTATTTCTCGTGGGATGATCGTGTATGAGAGAGGTGTTAGACATTTGGGTGGTGGAGATAGAATCAAATATGGTGATTCAGGTGTTCTATGGATTTGGAGATTGGTAGTTCTCAAGAGCAGATTGTTTCATAGTTATGGACTGTGAAGTGGTGGCCGGAGCTAGCCAGATGATAGAATGTGTTATGATTAAGACATTATGGATTTTTGGAAGAATTTTTATCTATTTGTGGGTAACTCGAGTTGATTTGGGGGTCCATAGGTAGGCCCAATTAAGATGTGTATTCTACACCGAACCGGAATGGTTGGCTCCATGCTGCTATTGTTGAGGGATGTGTCATTCGATTGATGTTGATCTTATTCGTGTCCTGAGATGATCTGTGAGTTGCTGCTTTATGCTACGAGGAGTTGTGATTCATTAGGTATGTGCACAGATGGTGCGGCCCTATTTGAGTCTTATAGTGGAATTTGAGCGTGATGAGTATTTGGGTATTGCATGATCGATTGCGTAATGGTTATGTTCTTTCAGGTTTTGTGTGGTATTTTTGTCATTTGCCTCTCCGTGGTTATTGATTTTGAGCAGGGTGGCTCGGGGTATATTATATGGACCAACGTTTGGATGGGGACACACATTGCAGCGGAGCTATGTTAAGGTATGAACCTTGTGTTAGAATCGGGTGATGGTTCTACGGTGTATGATGAATTTTCAGCATTTCGTTGTGGCAGTACTTATTAATATTGCGGGGGCAGTTCTCTCATTTGAGTCATTTTTCATGACTGAGTACATTTGAATTGTTGCGTATTGGTGAACAAATGGCACGGATTGTGGCTATGAGTTATATTGGTGCGGCATGTCTGTGGAAATAGTTGTGTTTAGTAATATAAGGCCATTGGACCTCGAATGGGTAGTATCATATTTGATTACGGTATGTTAGGGAGGATAATATTGAAAGTCGGCTCAAAAAGCAATTATGGTTCTGGTTGGGGCGAGAAAGCTCCGTGACTTGTTTATTTCGCGTGTTTCTTTTATTATCAACAATGTACGAAGGTTTTGGGATGAGGTTTGGTTCGATATGGGTTTAACACTAGTATGAAGTTGGTTTTGGAGTATTCACTGCGATCGGGAATGGTGCTACGAGCAAGCGAGCTATGTAATATGTTGGTTTATTATATCCGTGGTGATAGTTATAGCTCGATGCAACTTGTTCGGATTTATACGGTGTGTAAGTTTAAGACTTGTGTCTTGAAAGAAATTCTAAAGGTTGGAAATTAAATTCCAAGGTGTATGGGCTAGAGTTAAATTAATGAATTCAGTTGGATTGTGTTGTCAAGCCTATATAGAATAGGGTGATGTGGGTTCACCCTCGGGTACGTGTGTGGTAAGATGGAACAGTGATTTGATGGCTTGGAAACAACTCTTGGCACGTTCGAGGATGAACGTATGTTTAAGTGGGGGAGAATGTAACGACCCGACTTGTCATTTTGAGTAATTACTCTCCTTTCAACTATTTGAAGTCTTGAATAACTTCCTACGAGGTATTATGACTTGTGCACAAAATTTGAGTTCATTCCGGATTGATTTGCTATGTTTCGGTATCGAACATGGAATGTTTGATGTCGATTCTTCAAGAATATGCGGTATCAAATTAAGCAAATGAGCTCCAAATTCAGTTTTGATTAAATTATTAGATCCGTATTGAAATTTCGGAGTCATAGCAAAAAGAATCATTGAATTCGGACATCGTATGAGAGAGTTATGCCCATTTCCGTATCGGAGGAGATTTTCTGTCGCCGTGAGCGCCCAGGGTAGCGTGGGGCGCTAGCCCTGGCGCTGGGAATTTTTGGGTACTGGAAACTGCGCCACAGGCAGCGCCCCACCCTACCTGTGACGCCCGAAACATCTGAGGGTCTATAAAACGGGGGTTTTGACCATTTTTGACAAAAATAGAGTTGGGGAGCTCGGTTTAGGCGATTTTTGGGCGATTTTCATGGGAAAACATTGGGGTAAGTGTTCCTTATCCTATATTGATTATATTTCATGATTCCATATTCATTTACATCATGAATCCATGAATTTATGGAAGAAAAATCTGATTTTTGAAAAATCTTCCAAAAATGTAAAATGAAGATTTGAAGGTCAATCCGATGTCGGAATTTGATAATTTTTGTATGGTTGGACTCGTATCGGAACGGATGTTCAGATTTTGTAACTTTTGTCGAGTTTCGAGATGTGGGCCCCATGGGCTATTTTTGAGCTAAATTTCAGATTTTTATGGAAAATTAGCATTTTCATATGGAATTGATTTCTATACCTCGTGTTGATTGTATCAAATTATTTTGACTAAGATTCGAGGCGTTCGGAAGCCGAATCACGAGGAAAAGGTTTATTGGATTAAAGAATTTGCTTGGATTGAGGTAAGTAACTCTTCTAATCTTGGAGTTGAGGGTATGAACCCTGAATATATGTATTTTGTGAATTGTTGGGAGGTGACGCACATGCTAGGTGACGGGCGTGTGGGCGTGCACTATAGAAATTGTGACATAATTGTTTATGTGGAATTTTATAGTTAAATAACCTTGGTATTTTCCATGCGGTTTTATGTGTTAAAGAAATTGAGCTGAAAAGCATATTACAAATCATGTTGAGGCTATGTGCCAGTATTATTGGGACCCACAGAGGTCATATTGATGTGAATTATTGTGTTAAATTGAAAATTCATACTCAGTCATATTTATTTCATTACATATCATAACTCAGTTTTATGACTCTATTTTGATGCATATAAATATTTTGGGCCGAATGCCCTGTTTTACTAAAATGCCCGAGTGGCTTGATTTGTGAGGATGAGTGTGGATCGGAGTTGCCCGCCTACAGCATACCTGAGTGAGGCCGAGGGCCTGAATTATGAGGATGAGTGTGGATCGGGGCTGCCCACCTGCAACATACCTGAGTGAGGCCGTGGGCCTGATTGTGAGAATATTAATACCATAGCGCGTGAGTTGTCCGCGTAGCATGTAAGTTGACCGTGCGGGTCCAGGTATTTATACCATAGCGCGTGAGTTGTCCGCGTAGCACGTGAGTTGACCGTGCGGATCCAGGTATTGATATGATGGCACGTGAGTTATCCGTGCAGATTATAGCGCTTGGGATGAAGGATCCCCTCCGGAGTCTGTACACACCCCTAGTGAGCGCAGGTACCTGCTGAGTGCGAGTGCCGAGTGACGAGTGACTGGGAGGCATGAGTGATTGTGAGGTTTGCCCGAGTGGCACGAGTGACTGTGAGGTTTGCCCGAGGGGCTGTATGTGAGTGATGTTCTGCCCGAGGGGCTGTTTGTGATTTTTATCATTGAGTTGCATTGCATTGGCATGCACACATGACATACATGCATAGAGATATATTTTTCCTCACACTGTACAACATCACATCATTCATGAGTTTTCACACATTTTTGACAGATGGGCATAGTGATGCATTTGTTTTACACGGGTTATCCGGAAGGAAAATGAAACATCTTATTTATTATTGACAAGATTTTGGGAGAAATTTATTATTTTCAAACTATTTATATTATTGAAAACTTCGGCAAACGATTTGGGTTTTCACTGAGATGTTTGGAAGGAAGAACTATAATTTGTGAAATCATTATTTGGCTGAGTATTTTATCCCTGAGTTATTTATGGTATTATTTGCTTTATGTTGTTATGGATTGTTGTGTACTATTGGTTGTGGACCCGACCTTGGTAGAAGCTCGTCACTACTTTCAACCTACGGCTAGGTTTGTTACTTACTCAGTACATGGGGTCGGTTGTACTGATACTACACTTCTGCACATTGCGTGCAGATGTTGGCTGTTGTTGTTGCTGTGTTCGATGGTTGCGGGACTTGAAGATGTACCTGCGTTCCTGTTGTAGCTGCCTTTTGTTCAGGTTAGCCTTAGATTTATAAAAGCTCTGTTTATGTATTATTCAAACAGACTATGTATTTATTTTATTTTTGCTTTGTATACTCTATTCTTAGAAGCTCATGATTTGTAATCCGGCAAAAGGGGGATTATTCAGAGCGGGCTCAATGGATAACGGGGATGGAATAGCGGTTGGATGGTTAGGACACCCTATCTTTAGAGATAAAGAAGGGCGTGAACTTTTTGTACGTCGTATGCCTACTTTTTTTGAAACATTTCCGGTCGTTTTGGTAGATGGCGATGGAATTGTTAGAGCCGATGTTCCTTTTAGAAGGGCAGAATCGAAGTATAGTGTTGAACAAGTAGGTGTAACTGTTGAGTTCTACGGCGGTGAACTCAACGGCGTCAGTTATAGTGATCCTGCTACTGTGAAAAAATATGCTAGACGTGCTCAATTGGGTGAAATTTTTGAATTAGATCGTGCTACTTTGAAATCCGATGGTGTTTTTCGTAGCAGTCCAAGGGGTTGGTTTACTTTTGGGCATGCTTCGTTTGCTTTGCTCTTCTTCTTCGGACACATTTGGCATGGTGCTAGAACCTTGTTCAGAGATGTTTTTGCTGGTATTGACCCAGATTTAGATGCTCAAGTCGAATTTGGAGCATTCCAAAAACTTGGAGATCCAACTACAAAAAGACAGGCAGCCTGATACTTTTATTGATATAGGGTACCAGAGAAATCTTTATTTGAATCAACTTCGTTTTTACTCTTGTTCGTTCTTTATCCGGAAGATGATAAAAAAAAGAAAATAAAAAGAAACAAACAGGT
>NC_090812.1:123985665-123988165 GCF_000390325.3 Nicotiana tomentosiformis | reverse complement strand
CCGGGACCTTTTATCATGACTTCAGCTCGTTGCATACCTTGATCCACTACTGTACGGATAGCGTTTGCTACTGCGGTTTGAGCAGCAAACGGTGTTCCTCTTCTTGTACCTTTGAATCCAGAAGTACCGGCGGAGGACCAAGAAACTACTCGACCCCGTACATCTGTAACAGTGACAATGGTATTATTGAAACTTGCTTGAACATGAATAACTCCCTTTGGTATTCTACGTGCACCCTTACGTGAACCAATACGTCCATTCCTACGCGAACTAATTTTCGGTATAGCTTTTGCCATATTTTATCATCTCGTAAATATGAGTCAGAGATATATGGATATATCCATTTCATGTCAAAACAGATTCTTTATTTGTACATCGGCTCTTCTGGCAAGTCTTATTATCCCTGTCTTTGT
Source organism: Nicotiana tomentosiformis (assembly GCF_000390325.3). Lineage (NCBI taxonomy): Eukaryota > Viridiplantae > Streptophyta > Magnoliopsida > Solanales > Solanaceae > Nicotiana > Nicotiana tomentosiformis. The sequence continues at coordinate 123,987,752 of NC_090812.1, read as the reverse complement.
TTATGTCTCGGGTTGGAACAAATTACTATAATTCGTCCCCGCCTACGGATTAGTCGACATTTTTCACAAATTTTACGAATGGAAGCTCTTATTTTCATATTTCTCATTCCTTACCTTAATTCTGAATCTATTTCTTGGAAGAAAATAAGTTTCTTGAAATTTTTCATCTCGAATTGTATTCCCACGAAAGGAATGGTGAAGTTGAAAAACTAATCCTTCAAATCTTTGTTGTGGAGTCGATAAATTATACGCCCTTTGGTTGAATCATAAGGACTTACTTCAATTTTGACTCTATCTCCTGACAGTATCCGTATAAAACTATGCCGGATCCTTCCTGAAACATAATTTATAATCAGATCTAAACGAACCCGGAATAGACCGTTGGGAAGCGATTCAGTAATTAAAGCTTTATGACTCCATTTTGGTTCTTAAAGTCCCCTTGAGGTATCAACTAATAAGAAAGATATTAGACAACCCCCCCCCCCCCCTTTTTTCTTTTTCACAAATAGGAAGTTTCGAATCCAATTTGGATATTAAAAGGATTACCAGATATAACACAAAATCTCTCCACCTATTCCTTCTAGTCGAGCCTCTCGGTCTGTCATTATACCTCGAGAAGTAGAAAGAATTACAATCCCCATTCCACCTAAAATTCGCGGAATTCGTTGATAATTAGAATAGATTCGTAGACCAGGTCGACTGATTCGTTTTAAATTTAAAATATTTCTATAGGGTCTTTTCCTATTCCTTCTATATCGCAGGGTTAAAACCAAAAAATATTTGTTGTTTTCTCGATGTTTTCTCACGTTTTCGATAAAACCTTCTCGTAAAAGTATTTGAACAATATTTTCGGTAATATTAGTAGATGCTATTCGAACCACCCTTTTTCGATCCATATCAGCATTTCGTATAGAAGTTATTATCTCAGCAATAGTGTCCCTACCCATGATGAACTAAAATTTTTGGGGCCTCCAAATTTGATATAATCAACGTGTTTTTTACTTATTTTTTTTTTGAATATGATATGAATTATTAAAGATATATGCGTGAGACACAATCTACTAAATTAATCTATTTCTTTCAAATACCCCACTAGAAACAGATCACAATTTCATTTTATAATACCTCGGGAGCTAATGAAACTATTTTAGTAAAATTTAATTCTCTCAATTCCCGGGCGATTGCACCAAAAATTCGAGTTCCTTTTGGATTTCCTTCTTGATCAATAACAACTGCAGCATTGTCATCATATCGTATTATTATCCCGTTGTCACGTTTGAGTTCTTTACAGGTCCGCACAATTACAGCTCTGACTACTTCTGATCTTTCTAGGGGCATATTTGGTATGGCTTCTTTGATCACAGCAACAATAACGTCACCAATATGAGCATATCGACGATTGCTAGCTCCTATGATTCGAATACACATCAATTCTCGAGCCCCGCTGTTATCCGCTACATTTAAATGGGTCTGAGGTTGAATCATTTTTTTAATCCGTTCTTTGAATGCAAAGGGCGAAGAAAAAAAAAAAAGAAATATTTTTGTCAAAAAAAAAAGAAACATGCGGTTTTGTTTCATATCTAAGAACCCTTTCCACATTTTTTTCTATTACATTACGAAATAATGAATTGAGTTTGTATAGGCATTTTGGATGCTGCTAGTGAAATAGCCCTTCTGGCTATATTTTCTGTTACTCCACCCATTTCATAAAGTATTCGACCCGGTTTAACAACTGCTACCCAATATTCAGGGGATCCTTTTCCTGAACCCATACGTGTTTCTGCGGGTCTTAGTGTAACTGGTTTGTCTGGAAATATACGTACCCATATTTTTCCACCACGACGTGCATTTCGTGTCATTGCTCGTCGGCCTGCTTCTATTTGTCTAGATGTAATCCAAGCAGGTTCAAGTGCCTGAAGAGCATATTTACCGAAAGAAATATGATTACCTCGATGAGATATTCCCTTCATTCTTCCTCTATGTTGTTTACGGAATCTGGTTCTTTTGGGGTTATAGTTGATGGTTGTTTTTGAATTCCATCTCTACTACAGAACCGGACGTGAGAGTTTCTTCTCATCCAGCTCCTC